>NW_026775576.1:0-2500 GCF_030987335.1 Cornus florida | reverse complement strand
GGGTTTAGGGTTTAGGGTTTAGGGTTTAGGGTTTAGGGTTTAGGGTTTAGGGTTTAGGGTTTAGGGTTTAGGGTTTAGGGTTTAGGGTTTAGGGTTTAGGGTTTAGGGTTTAGGGTTTAGGGTTTAGGGTTTAGGGTTTAGGGTTTAGGGTTTAGGGTTTAGGGTTTAGGGTTTAGGGTTTAGGGTTTAGGGTTTAGGGTTTAGGGTTTAGGGTTTAGGGTTTAGGGTTTAGGGTTTAGGGTTTAGGGTTTAGGGTTTAGGGTTTAGGGTTTAGGGTTTAGGGTTTAGGGTTTAGGGTTTAGGGTTTAGGGTTTAGGGTTTAGGGTTTAGGGTTTAGGGTTTAGGGTTTAGGGTTTAGGGTTTAGGGTTTAGGGTTTAGGGTTTAGGGTTTAGGGTTTAGGGTTTAGGGTTTAGGGTTTAGGGTTTAGGGTTTAGGGTTTAGGGTTTAGGGTTTAGGGTTTAGGGTTTAGGGTTTAGGGTTTAGGGTTTAGGGTTTAGGGTTTAGGGTTTAGGGTTTAGGGTTTAGGGTTTAGGGTTTAGGGTTTAGGGTTTAGGGTTTAGGGTTTAGGGTTTAGGGTTTAGGGTTTAGGGTTTAGGGTTTAGGGTTTAGGGTTTAGGGTTTAGGGTTTAGGGTTTAGGGTTTAGGGTTTAGGGTTTAGGGTTTAGGGTTTAGGGTTTAGGGTTTAGGGTTTAGGGTTTAGGGTTTAGGGTTTAGGGTTTAGGGTTTAGGGTTTAGGGTTTAGGGTTTAGGGTTTAGGGTTTAGGGTTTAGGGTTTAGGGTTTAGGGTTTAGGGTTTAGGGTTTAGGGTTTAGGGTTTAGGGTTTAGGGTTTAGGGTTTAGGGTTTAGGGTTTAGGGTTTAGGGTTTAGGGTTTAGGGTTTAGGGTTTAGGGTTTAGGGTTTAGGGTTTAGGGTTTAGGGTTTAGGGTTTAGGGTTTAGGGTTTAGGGTTTAGGGTTTAGGGTTTAGGGTTTAGGGTTTAGGGTTTAGGGTTTAGGGTTTAGGGTTTAGGGTTTAGGGTTTAGGGTTTAGGGTTTAGGGTTTAGGGTTTAGGGTTTAGGGTTTAGGGTTTAGGGTTTAGGGTTTAGGGTTTAGGGTTTAGGGTTTAGGGTTTAGGGTTTAGGGTTTAGGGTTTAGGGTTTAGGGTTTAGGGTTTAGGGTTTAGGGTTTAGGGTTTAGGGTTTAGGGTTTAGGGTTTAGGGTTTAGGGTTTAGGGTTTAGGGTTTAGGGTTTAGGGTTTAGGGTTTAGGGTTTAGGGTTTAGGGTTTAGGGTTTAGGGTTTAGGGTTTAGGGTTTAGGGTTTAGGGTTTAGGGTTTAGGGTTTAGGGTTTAGGGTTTAGGGTTTAGGGTTTAGGGTTTAGGGTTTAGGGTATAGGGTTTAGGGTTTAGGGTTTAGGGTTTAGGGTTTAGGGTTTAGGGTTTAGGGTTTAGGGTTTAGGGTTTAGGGTTTAGGGTTTAGGGTTTAGGGTTTAGGGTTTAGGGTTTAGGGTTTAGGGTTTAGGGTTTAGGGTTTAGGGTTTAGGGTTTAGGGTTTAGGGTTTAGGGTTTAGGGTTTAGGGTTTAGGGTTTAGGGTTTAGGGTTTAGGGTTTAGGGTTTAGGGTTTAGGGTTTAGGGTTTAGGGTTTAGGGTTTAGGGTTTAGGGTTTAGGGTTTAGGGTTTAGGGTTTAGGGTTTAGGGTTTAGGGTTTAGGGTTTAGGGTTTAGGGTTTAGGGTTTAGGGTTTAGGGTTTAGGGTTTAGGGTTTAGGGTTTAGGGTTTAGGGTTTAGGGTTTAGGGTTTAGGGTTTAGGGTTTAGGGTTTAGGGTTTAGGGTTTAGGGTTTAGGGTTTAGGGTTTAGGGTTTAGGGTTTAGGGTTTAGGGTTTAGGGTTTAGGGTTTAGGGTTTAGGGTTTAGGGTTTAGGGTTTAGGGTTTAGGGTTTAGGGTTTAGGGTTTAGGGTTTAGGGTTTAGGGTTTAGGGTTTAGGGTTTAGGGTTTAGGGTTTAGGGTTTAGGGTTTAGGGTTTAGGGTTTAGGGTTTAGGGTTTAGGGTTTAGGGTTTAGGGTTTAGGGTTTAGGGTTTAGGGTTTAGGGTTTAGGGTTTAGGGTTTAGGGTTTAGGGTTTAGGGTTTAGGGTTTAGGGTTTAGGGTTTAGGGTTTAGGGTTTAGGGTTTAGGGTTTAGGGTTTAGGGTTTAGGGTTTAGGGTTTAGGGTTTAGGGTTTAGGGTTTAGGGTTTAGGGTTTAGGGTTTAGGGTTTAGGGTTTAGGGTTTAGGGTTTAGGGTTTAGGGTTTAGGGTTTAGGGTTTAGGGTTTAGGGTTTAGGGTTTAGGGTTTAGGGTTTAGGGTTTAGGGTTTAGGGTTTAGGGTTTAGGGTTTAGGGTTTAGGGTTTAGGGTTTAGGGTTTAGGGTTTAGGGTTTAGGGTTTAGGGTTTAGGGTTTAGGGTTTAGGGTTTAGGGTTTAGGGTTTAGGGTTTAGGGTTTAGGGTTTAGGGTTTAGGGTTTAGGGTTTAGGGTTTAGGGTTTAG